>NC_046370.1:22897725-22914645 GCF_011125445.2 Fundulus heteroclitus
ACCGCCGCGGTGCCGGCCGGCCGGCGGGGTTCGCGCACCGCCGCGGCTCCGGCCCAAGACTTACAAAAAATCTGGTGCAGATCGGTTGATGCAGCGAGGAGATACAGCTGTTGGATAATGATAATGCATTTGGCCACCGGACCGGACTAAATAGTTCGGCGGGCCGGACAATTTATACAGATTCCTGGACGGTGACTACAAACAGAAAAAAACGGCCGATGACGCCATGAACGCCAAGCAGGAGAAAAACATCGACTTACCTTTCTATCAACTCGGCCTGTTTTCCAGTCTTTCTAAGCCCTCGACACTCAAGCCATTGTTTAAGCTGAATGTTGGTATGTTGTTCAACAGTTCTACCAGTAAAATGGGCACCTGGACATCCTCTTGTGAAAGTTTAACAGCGGAAAAGTCGGTCATATCGTTGTATCAGTTGCATGTGTAACGGCTGGTTGCTACGTGCGCTCTCACACTGTTTGCCCTACTTAGCGGCAAGGGGCGTTGCTCATAAGATGGTGACGTCACGTGCGCTGTACGCCATTTAGATATTAAAATCATACACCAAATAATATTCTAATGGCATAATAAAATTATAGCCTAATGATATAAAAAAAAGTCGAGTCTTTTTCTCAATTTCCGTGTCAGAATGATCTGACCGAGTCCAAGTTCGAGTCATCAGTGCTCAAGTCCAAGTCAAGTCACGAGTCTCTAAATTTAGCTAATGACTCGGACTCGAGTTCGAGTCTCGGACTCAAGTACTACAACACTGCTAATTAGCCAATTATCTCAAAATACCTGCAAAGCCCCATAGAAAATCTATGCGCTGTTGTCAAGAGAAAGATGAGAGACACCAGTCCCAACAAGGTAGATGATCTGAAGGCAACTTTCAAAGCAATCTAGACTTCCATTAAACCTACGCAGTGCTACAGGCTGATCGCCTCTATGCAACGGCAAATCAGTCCAGAGCAAAGCTGTTGAGAAGTACAAGTTAGGGTAGCGTTCTAAGAAAATATACAATTATTTGATCTTCTGGCAGTTTACCATCTGTTCCATCATCTTCCAATAAAAAGAAAAAAAACATGTGGCACCACAACAAACCTGCCAAGAGAAAACCACCCACCAAAACTCACAGATCATACATGGAGAGGCAGCTAAGTGACAAGCGGTAGCCCTGAAGGAATGTTTCACTGCAGAAACTGGATGATCTGTCCATAGTAACCACAATACTCTCCATAGAGCTGGGCTTTATGGAAGAGTGACCAGAAAAAAAACATTACTTTAGGTTAAAAATAAGAAGCCACATTTTGAAATGGCCAAAAGACATGTTGGTGACTCCCCAAATGTTTGGAGGAAGGTGCTCTGGTCAGGTAAGAAAAAAATTAAGTTCTTGGTTACCAAGGAAAATGTAACGTCTGGCACAAACCCAACAAATCCCATCACCCCAAGAATACCATTCCAACAGCAAAATATGTTTGTGGCAGTGGGGATGTTTTTAGCAGCAGGGACTGGGAAACAATTCCCTCTGAGACATGTGTAACTTGTAAGTTTGGGGGAGATGGCAAGAACATCAAGTGGCATGCTCTCTGACTTTCCAAAGTTAATTTTATAGCCTGAGACAGAACTAAACTCGAGGATATTAACCATAATGGATTACATTGATATTTCAATGTCCCCCGCGGGGGACATTGAGTCTGAATAGACCATGTTCCGCGCCTCTATTGTTGAGGCAGCTAGTCGGAGCTGTGGCCGCAAGGTTGTCGGTGCATGTCGCGGCGGCAACCCTCGAACTCGCTGGTGGACACCAGCGGTGAGGGAAGCCGTCAAGCTGAAGAAGGAGTCCTACCGGGCTTTTTTGGCCTGTGGGACTCCGGAAGCAGCTGATGTGTACCGGCAGTCGAAGCGGCAGGCAGCTCGGCTGGTCGCCGAGGCAAAACTCGGGCGTGGGAAGAGTTCGGAGAGGCCATGGAGAAAGACTTCCGTACGGCTTCGAAGCGATTCTGGTCCACTATCCGGCGTCTCAGGAGGGGGAAACAGTGCAGTACCAACACTGTTTACAGTGGGGGTGGTGTGCTGCTGACCTCGACTCGGGACGTCGTGTTTCGGTGGGCGAAATACTTCGAAGACCTCCTTAATCCCACCAACACGTCTTCCATTGTGGAAGCAGAGCCTGAGGACTCTGGGTCGGGTTCTCCCATCTCTGGTGCTGAGGTTGCCGAGGTTGTTAAAAAGCTCCTCGGTGGCAAGGCCCCGGGGGTGGATGAGATTCGCCCTGAGTACCTTAAGGCTCTGGATGTTGTGGGGCTGCGTTGGTTAAGGCGGCTCTGCAGCATTGCGTGGACATCGGGGGCAGTTCCCCTGGATTAGCAGACTGGGGTGGTGGTTCCCCTATTTAAAAAGGGGGACTGGAGGGTGTGTTCCAACTACAGAGGAATCACACTCTTAAGCCTCCTGGTAAGGTCTATTCAGGGGTTCTGGAAAGGAGGGTCCGTCGGATAGTCGAATCTCGGATTCAGGAAGAGCAGTGTGGTTTTCGTCCTGGCCGTGGAACACTGGAACAGCTCTATACCCTCAGCAGGATTCTGGAGGGGGCATGGGAGTTTGCCCAGCCAGTCTACGTGTGCTTTGTGGATCTGGAGAAGGCATTCGACCATGTCCCCCGAGGGATTCTGTGGGGGTTATTCCGGGAGTATGGAGTACCGGACCCTTTAATAAGGGCTGTCAGGTCTCTGTACGACCGGTGTCAGAGTCTGGTCCGCATTGCCGGCAGTAAGTCTGACTCGTTTCCGGTGAGAGTTGGACTCCGCCAAGGTTGCCCTTTGTCACCGATTCTGTTCATAACTTTTATGGAGAGAATTTCTAGGCACAGCCAAGGTGTTGAGGGGATCCGTTTTGGTGGCCTTAGGATTGCGTCTCTGCTATTCGCGGATGACGTGGTACTATTGGCTTCATCAGGGCGTGATCTACAGCTCTCACTGGAGCGGTTCGCAGCCGAGTGCGAAGCGGCCGGGATGAAAATCAGTGCCTCCAAATCCGAGACCATGGTCTTGAACCGGAAAAGGGTAGAATGCCTTCTCCGGGTTGGGGAGGATGTGCTGCCCCTAGTGGAGGAGTTCAAGTATCTTGAGGTCTTGTTCACGAATGAGGGGAAGATGGAGCAGGAGATCGATAGGCGGATTGGTGCAGCGTCTGCTGTGAAGCGGGCGCTGTACCGATCCGTTGTGGTGAAGAGAGAGCTGAGCCAAAAGGCGAAGCTCTCGATTTACCGGTCGATCTACGTTCCTACCCTCATCTATGGTCACGAGCTTTGGGTCGTGACCGAAAGAACGAGATCCCGGATACAAGCGGCTGAAATGAGTTTTCTCCGCAGTGTGTCTGGGCTCTCCCTTAGAGATAGGGTGAGGAGCTCAGAGGACTCAAAGTAGAGCCGCTGCTCCTCCACGTCGAGAGGAGCCAGTTGAGGTGGCTCGGGCATCTGGTCAGGATGCCTCCTGGACGCCTCCCTGGTGAGGTGTTCCGGGCACGTCCCACCGGGAGGAGGCCCAGGGGAAGACCCAGGACACGCTGGAGGGACTATGTCTCCCTGCTGGCTTGGGAATGCCTTGGGATTCCTCCGGAGGAGCTGGCCCAAGTGGCTGGGGAGAGGGACGTCTGGGCCTCCCTACTGAAGCTGCTACCCCCACGACCCGACCCCGGATAAGCAGAAGAAGACGGACGGAGACGAAGACGGATTTCAGGTTTTGACTAAAACAGCAAAATATCATCAGCATAAAGGGGTATTTTATGAGTTGTTCCTCCCAATTGTTACACTGTGCACCACATCTTGTGGCCAAATGGTCTCAGCGAGAGGCTCAAGTGCCAAAGTAAAGAGGATAAAAGGTAGGGGACAGCCATGCATAGTACCTCTTTGCAGTGAGGAAGGTGATACCCATGCACTGTTTGTTAATCCACATGCTTCTAGGAGATAGAGGGTCCTAATCCTTCCAAGGATTCCATCTCCCAATCCAAATGTTTCCAACATATCAACTGTATGCCCATTCTATCCTATAAAATGCCCTTTCAGCATCTTAAGATACAAATAACTGCTCTGAGTTTTTTATGTGCATTGATAAGGTGAGAATAGGATGTTCTTCCTTTATACTGTGTGTACAAGCATTACAAAAGTTGTATTTTTTTGGCCTGCATTGAGTATCGCAGTAGCGATAGCTGACATGATTTGTTTATACTGTGATGTAATGTCTTACTTCATTCCCATGTCTGAATTCCTAATTCAGATACAACTTTGATGCAGCATTGGAGTGAAACCAGTCTTGAAACTAATAAGGCAATCATCCGTGTGCTTTCAGACTTGCTGGTTCAGCCAATCATTTCGGTGTCCTCCAGGAATGAGGTCACCCATGCCCTGAAGCAAAGGTCAGCAAGAGTGTCTAAGGGCTCCAGCTTCACCATCAGCTGCTCCGTTCAGCCACAGTATCCAGGAGGCTCCTTCCAGCTCTCCCTCACCTCTTCCAACATAACATACAGCTACACCCAGCTAGCGATCAATCACTCTGCACACTTCCTGTTTCCTGCTGCAGAGCCCACTCACAGTGGAAATTACAGCTGTGTTTATATTGTCTATGCTTTCAATTATAACTTCTCCTCTGAGAGCCATCTGCTCACTCTGACTGTCTCAGGTAAGCTGATGGAGAGCTGAACTCGACTACATTTGTTCTTGTGCACTGGTGTCTCTGAATGTGACCTGCTGACTGAATGTGTCTCGTCAGATCCAATAGTTTTCATCATCAGAACCTTGGTCCTGCTACTGAGTCTGCTGCTCTTCGTCTCCATGATCTACTGCAGCCACAAGGTACCGTTATCATTTGTGTCTGACTGAGCTGAACCCTTCAGCCTAGGATGATGCTCTAACTCATCTGTATGTGCTACTATCTGCTTACAGACAACCAGGGGGCAGCCAACGGTCCGACAGAAGAACGTGGAACTGGATTATTATCGCCAAGGTGTTGGAGAAGATGGAGGGGGGTTAGAGGAAGAACAAGAGGAGGCAGCTCTGTAGCGCGTCAGTGTGGGGGAAAAAGTGTTCTGAAGGAATCCGCTCCTTGAAACTCTTAGGATTTTAGTGGGAGTGGTGACCTAGTGGTTAGGGAGCCAGGTCTTTGCGTCTCCGGTTTAAAACTCAGTCTGCCACTCTGGGTCCCTGAGCAAGACCCTTGACCACAGATTGCTCCCTGTGTGCCACTCAGTGTAGCAACACACTGCTCCCTAAATGATGGGTTGGACTATAATGGGAAACATTTTTACTTAACACTTCTCCTGTGCACAGTGAGAAGGGTTCTGACATGTAATTTTAGTCACTTGACATATGTCTCAGGTAATATTATACATTTAAAAATTCAAAGAATTACATGGCTTTACATCGCTTTGCTTTCTTGGTTCAGTTTTTATAGACCGATGTCTATTATTATCTTATTAATAATGCACCGCTAACAAAATCGCTATCATTTCTCCTGGGATACATTATTACTAATCCTCTTCATTATTGTAAAACTAAAGTCTGGAACTATAATAGCTGCTCCTATCTTATTAACTAAATTCTTTGATGCGTCTGTATAACTCTGGATGTAACTGTGGTAACTGTTAATATAGGTGTGAATTCAAAACAAAACCCCTATTCTTGTTCTTTTCTAGTATTGAAATATCCACTTTTGCTTCAGGTAGTACCCATGGTGGTACTGCTTGCACTGGCACTGTTGGACAAAATTTTAATTAATTTAAATCTAACACGGCTGCTTGTTGTCTAACTGTCAACCCAAAGCTTTTTATCTTCGAACTCTCCTTTTCCCAACAAGGTTTTAAAGTGTTTTGTGCTGGATGGTCTTCACTATGGTCCTGTATTCACCCAGTAATTGAGAGATAGCAGTACTCCTCTCAACTCTAGTGGCATTTCTCCCATTTCCACCTTTAGTGTTGCCGTTGGGGTTGTTTTAAATGCCCCTGTGCATGATCTTAAAGCCTGAAACTAAATGTTATCCAGCTTTTTGAGGGATGTACTTTATGCAGATCCATACACCACACAACCACAATCCAAAAAGTATCTAATTAATCTACAATAAACTGTCTTCACTGGTGTTCTATTAGCTCCCCAATCACTTCCCGCTAAACACTTTCTGGATATGTGCACCCCATGTTATTCCCTCATCAAACCATGAGCCCAAAAAAATAAAAATGTTTCACTCTTTCTAATTCTTGTTGATATAATTTTAGTTTTAACACAATACCAATTCTTTTTTTTGTAAAAAAAAAAAAAAGTGTCTGTCTTATCTACTGGAAATATAAAACCCTATTTATTTGACCACTCCTCTATCTCTGTAATAGCTTCCTGTAGTTTTTTAACAATAAATTACAGATTTCTTCCCCTCTTCCAAATCGCGCCGTCTGACATGGACATGATGATCATCCAGATTTAAATCATCTGAGCTGAATCTCCCAAACAGTTCCGAATGAAAAATCATTCCTGGTTCCCATGAAAACTGAAAATCCCATCCCATCCTTGATGTCATAACATAATTTATTAATATTGAGAATAATAGAGGACTGATCATACTCCTTTGGGGTGTTCCGTTCTCAACAATGTATTTTCTTGAGTAAAGTCACTACACTTTCTCTGTTGACTGTACAGATCCAATGTATTTCTGCCTTTCCTGAAGCAACTTTGATAATTACTTACATGTCCTTCCTTTTCCATATAATATGTTAACCTTTCATTTATCATTTTCTCCATTATTTTACATATGTTGGTGTCATGGTACAGTTTTGGCCTGCCTGTCTCTCCATGAACTTTCTGGTGCTTTCTGCCTTCCATACTGCCTAACTCCACTCCACTCTAATCAACTACACCTGTCATGCTCCTGTCAAGCCAGACTCATTCCACCTGCTCACCTCTCTATAAAAGCCCTCCTCAGTCTTCTCTTCCCTGCCGGATTGTCATCATTCTTCATCCAAACCTCGTCCTGTCTAATGCTTTACATGTCTGCTAGTCAGGGCTTCCCACGCCTGCCAGTTTGAGCGTCTCACGTCTGCTAGTCAGTGCTCCCATGCCTGCTAGCCAGAGCTTTTTACATCTGCCTGTCAGAGTTCCCTTTGTCGACGCCTGCTACCCCAGAGCTCCAAGTAATCTCTCTGCTGTGCTGCTGGTTCTCCAGAACAAATCGTGACTGTTGGATGTTAAAGCAATTTGGCCTATAATTCCCTGGATTTGAACAGTGTTTTCCTGGTTTACGTATTGGCACCACCAAAGCCTCTTTCCAGCTCTGTGGTAGTTTTTCCCTCCTCCCACACTTCTTTATATAGTTCTAATAAAACACCCCTTGCGTTTTCACTGAGCTGGTTTATCATTATGTAACAAATCTGATCCATTCCTGGAGCTGACATCTTGGTTTTGTGGAGAGCACATTTGAGTTCTGTCATTGAAAATGATTTATTTAGTAAGTCATTAGAATCTTCTTGTTGTAACTCTTCACCCTCCCTAACTGTAGCTTCCTTCCCTCTTTTCCCCTCTTCAATAATATTATTTGAACTGCAAATATTTACAAAGGTCTTAGCCAGCATTTCTGCTTTTTCCTCATCTCTCAGTGCTGCTATTCCATCATTTATTACAGAGTACCTATATTCTCTTTTTATCCTATTCATTTTTTTATCAACCCCCAAACTTTACCAATTTCCTAATGATCTAATGTACATAGACCAATAACTACAGTTAACATTTTGAGTTGAACAACAATTCCTTTTTATTTATTATAAGACTTGACTTAGAGAGTTAACATGCTTAAAGAGGAAGAGGAAAAGCCTAATAAAATAAGATACAATCAATAACTATTCAATAAACCATGCAGCGATACTGAGGAAGGGCGGACTGACAGTTTTATATACCATTCATCAGACCCTCGTTTTTACCATATCACTGTACACTGCTTGCAGGCTTGACATGTTTTAGGCTTTTTACATCAGTGTGTGAGCTGCTACAGGAATGATCTTTAGCATTCTGATCACTATCTGATATAATAATGATCAAATACATATTTTTGTAAAATAGTGTGAATCTTTTGCAAACTACTAAATTTTGCAAGGAATCTGAGGCATTCTTCTGATGTTCTGTTATAAAATAGTTTTGTCATATTCCTCAATATGAAGACGTTTTCACTTTAAACAAAAAAAAAAAACTAAATTTATGTAATAGTTTTCTGACTCACTGAAACCTAAAGAAAGTGTTTTAAGCAGCCACATGTTATGAGCGATCGGGGGTGTCTGTATTCAGTAACTGCCGTCTCTGATGAGACGTATTTCAATATTTGACCGAGAAGTCGCAAATAGTCAACTGAATGTGCAACTTTCTGCTAGGTTAGTTGATCCTAGGAGTCTTATATTTACTCTAAATCTTCAGCAGAAATGTTGAGTCAGCTGACCTGTCTAGATCAAAAGGATTTCCTTGACTTTATCTGTCTCATCATCCCAGTATTGTTGACAGGAAACTCTCAGCAGCTTTATCTGTTCACGCTGGTACATTGACCTAAGCAAGACCATATGGCGCTTCTTTCAGTTTTTGGTGGATGATGGGTCTTGATATGGTGCCGTCCGAGGGTGTCAGAGGTCAAAGCTGGTCAGCTTAGGTTGCTCCCTGAAATTCCCTTTGATTTGTTGAATGATTTCATGGTATTCTGCTATTCAGAGCCAGAACAATGCCAGTCCCTTCCAATCTTTCACTGAGAAACTTTGTTCTGAACAGGTGCAATGCCGTTCTCACATGTTTCTTAGATTTTATGGAAGCTGCTGTAGGAATATGTTTACTTGAATGCACAATGCTATATTCGTTGGTAGCTGGGAGTTGGGACTTCTCACCAGATTTCCTGTTACTGTTGCAAGCACTGATAATTTGTTGTGGTGAAAGCAGTCTCTTAAAAATTATTACTAAAGGAGATGTTTTTTTGTAATGAAATTAAAACTCTATTGTGTTATCAATTTCGTCATTTTGGAAATGTTGTTAGTATGAACTACTAACATATGGAAGGCTTTAGGGGAAAATGTTAGAACCACAATTTCCCTGTTGGAGGATTACATCTTGAAATAAGGACAAAGTGCAATCAATTCCTACAGAGCCTTGCAAAAATTTTTCACAACCCTTGAACTTTTCCACCTTTTGTCACAATCCCACACCACTACAGTCTTCAATGTATTTAATTGGGATTTAATGTGATATACCAAAACAAAATACAGCATTATTGTGTAGTGCAAGGAAAATGATAACTGATTTTCATAATTTACGATGTTACAGATTATGAGATTACAGTGACTGGGCTGCAAAAGGCAGTTACCATGGATATTACAGATAGACAACAGACTCTGGAGACATCGAGCCTGACATACTAAGCTTGGAAAGATTGACTGATAAGGGGAAGATGTGTCAGCCTTCAGAAGTTACCTAATTAGTAGCTCCTCTGTGTGTGCTTTAATCTCAGTGTTAATGCAGCTGTTCCGGGAATGCCTCAGAGGTTTGTCAGGGAACATTAGAGAGAAAACATCGTCTCAGAGAACACATCGTACAGGTCAGGGACAAAGTTGAGGAAAAGTTATCTCAAGCTTCGATCATCTCACATAGCACTATTTAAGCCACCATCTGAAAATAAAGAGTATGGCAGAACTGCAAACCTTCCAAGTCACGGCCATCATCTTAGCTGATTGCATTAATAAGAGGAGCAGCCAAGAAAGAAAACAGTGGTAACTCTAGAGGAGCTGCAGAGATCCACAGCTCAAGTGGGAAAAACAATCCACAGGACAACTATTATGAACCATGAATCTGGGCTTTATGGAAGAGTGGCTGGAAAATCTATTAGTTATCCTGTTTTTGGTTTGTCACGAGCCATGTTGGAGACATGTTTCCATGTTTCGTGAAAGAGAGTGGCCTTGGTCAACTAAATTCAAAATTCAGCATTATGGCCTACATGCCAAACAATACGCCGAACTTCGCCACCAGCATGTCATTCAGCTCTATAGAGGCCTGGTAAGAAACTATTCATTTAATTCAGGAGTGTTGGAGATGGGAAGCAAGTTAAAGTTGCAGGGTTGTAGCTTTCCAGTATTGATGGTGGACCCCCTGGTTTAGATCAAAGTATAAAACAGCACTGTGCCAAAGTCCAGATTTCTGCTGCAGAACTCTAAAACACAGAATCCAGAAAGGTCTACATATTCCAAAACAATTGCAGTCAAGCAAACAACATATTGTTAAAAGGGGGGGGGGGGGGGATAAGAAAAAAAACTAACTCACACAAGTTTAACACATTTCTTACAATGAGTTTTAAATTGGTCTTTAAAGAGCATCTGTTTCCATTTAAAAAACTGTAATAAGATTTCAATAAAAGCGGGTTAACAATGAGTTTCTTTTGAAGAGTCAGACAGAAGTCAAGGAGAGATAAATGGGGAACACCAAACATGTTCCTCATTCTGGCATTACCCTTGAAAATGTATATCATCAGGGATGTTTCACCCTTTTAACACTTCAGGTTGCTTAATAAATACCAGTCTTCAGGCTTTGTGCAGTTCGTCAGTGTGTTCCTTGGCGTAAAATAGCCTTGTACGTTAAAGGCTGTGCTGTCATGGGGACATTTTAGTATAATGAATTGGGCGTTGACATTTGCGCCGTGTGAAAAACATGAGCTACAAGTCAGAATATGCAACAGGAAAAGGAAACAACATGTCATAATAGTAGAAGAGATGACGAAACAAACGGTCAGACACAAAAACACACTTCCCCCCTTTGAACATGGATGACCTGCTGGTGCTGCTGGTACTGCTGCTGAGTTCAGGTAAGACTCAAACCCCAAGCAAAAATAATTCAGACCAAAAACATCAAATTATCATTGAACATCAAAAACGTTTTGGACTTTTTAAAAAAAATCCTTTCAATATGTTATATGACGATTCCAGGAGCGAAAGGTTCTCCTGACATTACCTCATCATCGCTACTCTTTTGGGTTTAGCAGCACTGTCTAGAATTCTGATTGGCTGCAGGATCCGTGTGAACATGTAGGGATCATGTAGAGGCTTTGAAAATGGGAACCTCCGTGAACCATCCCCTGCAAGTGAAGCAGGTATTTGTTGTTGAAATGGGATGGCTTTCTCAGGCATCTAGCATTAGAACATACTTAGAGTACCACCCCTTCAGCTGATTCAGTCATTGTAGGGATTGAAGGAGGAAGTTAGCAGTACTTTTAGGACATTGAACAAAAGTTTAACAGATACTGAGTAATCTGAGTGTTTATTCGGTGCCTGAGTGCAAAAGCAGTCAGAACATTCTTCATAACTGCTATACTGGGTCCATGTCTAAAGGTTCAATTATAGTTAGAAAAAAAGTTATCCTTTTATATTTGGTCCTGGTTCCTGTTTATGATTTGGTTAAGTTAGCTCTTTCCTGCCTCTGGGTTTATTTCTATTACAGGTTCTGTCTTGTTTTGGATTCCTGTTTAGCCTGTGTACTGTTTTAATTGATCTTTATTTGTATTAGTGCTGATTTTCCTTCTGTGTTCTGTTTAGTCTTAGTTTTATCTTTTGTTCTAATAAGTTCTGCTTATTAAAACCTGGTTCCTTCACTTCCCTCGCTTGTTTAGGCTGTATCTAATTCATTACATCTCCTACTGATCTTAGATAAAAATTCAGACATTTAATCTCAGGGTGCAGAGTTCAGGTTCAGGGGAAGATTTTTCATCTATCAGTCCTGAAGAATGGTCCTTGTGGTGTCATAGAACCATTATTGCAGAGTTATGAGAGGCAGATAGATAGCATATTAATATGTCTAAAAAAACAAGCCCACTGCAGTGACAGTTTTGCAAAGAGTTCACAGTGAAGCCGTTTAATTTCTGGTTTAAAGTATTCTGATTGCTCGGAATCTTTGTCACTCATCGTTAGTATAAAAGAAAACTCCAACATTGGCTAACGTATTTGTTTCCCTAAAGTACCTTTTTGTGCTGATTTTTTTTTTTCATAGCATGTAATGTTTTCAATAAATTCAAGGGTGGGATTTGTAGTACCATTTTCTACTGAGAGAAATGTAAGGCCAAAGGTATTTAATCTATCGAGAGAGTGCATCTCTCAATTTAAACTCAACTCGCTGCAACTGAGTCCATTCTACAGAGGGGCACTCTTTGGTTTTAAAGCCATCAGTCGGGCTGGTACAGCTGGTACCATCTCCTATACTGGCAGAGGATGTGGACTCTGTGCTTTACACTTCACGGCTTGTTCCACATCACCGTTTGAAGAAATGCAGCAGCAGCTAAATGCTGCCAGACATTTTAAGTATGGCATGGCCCAGTATAAGGTCACCTGCTGCCACTTAGCCATTATCCTGAAGTCAGCCCTTCAGTTCTTTAATCTCCTCTTCCTCCACTTGCCTCTGTTGGTGTAGTGCTGTCTGCTGTGGACCTACAGGGTGACACGTTTCTAGAGTTATTACTGAAGACCAAAGAGTGGAAGAAACATTTGCCTTAGGAACAATAGCGCTTTAACTCTGTGAAAGTCTTTTTAGTAGCAGTGTTTTTAGAAACCATCTTTATTTTCCATTTGGAGTTCCCTCACAAAGGTTTAGGTCTTTTTTTTTTTTTTTTTTTTGCAAAGGAAGACACTCTACATCACTGTTTGTTGGTACCTTACGCTGTATAACTTGTTGGTTGGTAATATTGAAGGATGTGATGATGTAGACTAGAGCTTGCATACATACTGACTTTAAACGGCTCGCTGTAAGTTTCTTAGTAGTGAGGTCCCATGATTGTGCCAGCTGAATGTATAGCGCCTTTCTGACACCTGCTGATATTTCGATCCTGTTTCTCAGGGCTGCAAGCTGACCGAGTCCCCAATTCTGCAGGTAAAACATATTTATTTCAAGCGTCTTATACCATGTAAGGACACAACAAAACTCAGTAAAGTCATATTAAAGGATCCCTCTGTTAATGCATTTTAACTTTGTTCAACACAATTATTTTTCCTGTAAAATCCCCATGCATAAATATTTGTCTTGTTAATGAAACTGAACTGTATTTATCCTTCCCTTATGTGAAATGCAGCATTACCTAGGAGGTACGGTGAACACCTAAAAAGACTTTCATTTTGTTGATATCTGGAGGTCATCTAGGATCATAATGTCCACTAAATATGAAGATCACAGAGACTGCCTGAGTTTGAAGAGTTTGGGGAGGGGGTTACTTTTAATTTGGACCCAGTTTGCTCGGAGAGTTTAACGTGTAGAAGATGTTGAGCTGTATTGGCTAGCTAGACAATGGAATATGGATGTACTGGCTGGAAACATGGATTATGTAAAAATAAATCTGTGCTTTAGCATAACTGTATTTAACAGTATTTATCACATATATGATTGTTATGGATTTCTTCTTTCAGGACCTCAATGTGAAATGGCAAAAGCTGACATTGTAATGTTAGTGGACGGTTCGGGGAGCATCTCCGGCGAAGACTTTAAGAGAATGAAATCATTTATATCTCAGATAGTCCAAAACTTCCACATTGGTCCCAACGAAGTGCAGATAGGTATTGCTTTTTAGTCATTTAAACAAATGTCATGTGCTGAGCTAATGTAGTGCAAAATGGGTTTGTCATTTTTTTATATTATTTTAAAGAAAATGCTCTTACTACAAGTTTCTGTTTGATTTGATCCATGGCTGTCTGTTTTCTGTAGGTCTGACTCAGTACAGTTACCAACCAAGGACTGAGTGGTACCTGAACACCCACAAAAACAAGCAGTCCCTGCTGGAGGCCATTAATGACATAAAACAAATGGCTGGAGGCACGATGACGGGTCAGTATGCTGACTCCAGTCTTGCTAGGCCAACATTAGATAGAAGAAGCCACTGTGTAATATAGGGACCAGCAGTCAGAACATGCAGATGGTGGTTGCTATGGCGATATCCTTTCTTTTCCGGTGAACCAGTGGAACCCACAGCCCCATTTCTTTTATCAGCTCTTCATCCTCTGAATTTCTGTTTTTGCAACATACAGGGCAAGCTCTGGATCACATCCTTAATCGGAGCTTTAAACCTGCTGTGGGGATGCGTGCAGACTCAAAAAAATACGTGGTTCTGATCACTGATGGAGCCGCTACTGACAACGTTACAATCCCTGCAAAGAATCTGAAAGATACCGGGATCGAGCTTTATGTTATAGGTAACAGCATTTTTCTGTCAGTGTAGAACACGCTGGTATCAACGAGTTGTTCTTAGATCAGCATGCGCGTTTGTTTCAGGTGTGGGCCCAGATGTTCAAAGCAAGAGGGCCATTGAACAACTGAAGACAATTGCCTCTGAAGATGTTGAAAGTCATGTTTACCTTATTTCAACTTTCCAATCTACCCAAAACATCTCCGCCAGACTCTGTCGTGGTGCTACAAATGTGAAACGGCTTCCCAGTTACGGTAAGTATGTTTAAAAAATTTCATTTAAAAGTGCTAATATATTAATATTAGCTACTGATCATTTTAATTCAAAACATTTCCAACTCAAAAACAGCATTTTGGCCACTTTCATCCAAAACGAAACTGCACCACCATGCATGGATAACAGTGTGTCATCTAGAACCACGGAGAAACAATGCAAACAGAGAACACTTTTTATTACTATTTATGAATGGATGCAGGGCATATTTTCTAGGAAAAGTGAAAAACAATTGAAATAAAGGTATTGGGGTAACTAATGTTTGTCAATGTGTGGGAAATAATTGTGTGCTAGCATGTTGTGCAGTTGATGAGCATCTGATTAAGATACAAAACAAAAATATTCCTTGTGGCATTGATGCCCGACTTGTCAGCACGTTGCTGAGGTGTTGCCGTGTGTTAAATGCAGAATAGCGCACCATCGGGTTCTGATGCTCATAAAAATGTATGTGCACACTGAACATGCTCGCTATAAGAGACTATAAACAGAGAGATGCTTTGTAGTCTGACACGATGAGCTGAAGCTCTGCAGGATTATTGCTCTGTTGTGGTGTGACCGAATTTGACCTGCTCACTGAATGTGTTTCATCAGATCTAACGGCTTTCATCATCAGACTGGTGGTCCTGCTGCTGAGCTTGCTGCTCTTTGCCTGTGCGATTTACTGCAGCCACAAGGTAGCACTGGGGTTTGTTTCTGACTGCGCAGAGGCCTTCTGCATGGGACGACGCTCTAAACTCAGCTGTGTGTGCTGCTATCTTCCCACAGACCGCCAGGGGGCATCAGAGAGTTCAACAGCACAACACGGAGGCTGAATATTATAACATCAGCGTGGGAGAACGAGAGGAGTGACAGCTATAGCGCCTCCATGTGGCAGTGAAAAAAAAAACAAGAACAAAAGATTTTTGTTGAGCTGGCCGAATGATATTTATTAGTTCTAACTTGCTAAACTTTCACAACCACCCTCCAGTTTAATATTTTTTTCATAACATAATCAATTCTTCAAATCAAGTCTAGCTACATCTAATAGCGTACCGCGAGCGAGCTATTTTTAGAAACGTAACGTCACGATGACGTCACATCACGTGGTACGCAGTAGGGCAAGCTTGCATAGTCCGCCGCTGTTTCGCTGTAAAAGAGACGTGCGTTACCCTTGGTTTTACTCGGTAAACGACTGCTTTTTCCAAATCTAAGACCATGGTTTTTAAACATTGTTGCTATGGAACGTGCAACAGCGACTCGAGGTACGCTGATCGGCCGCATATGAAGGATGTTTTCTTCAAGACTGCCAAGGAGAAATGTGTGCGCTTGGAACACCGGGGCGGTCGGCCTACACAACAGTTCAACCCGGAAAAAGTTACCAAATTCACCTACATATGTAGCAAGCATTTTGTTGGAGGAAAGGGCACAACCGAAGAACATCCTGACCCAATTCCAGCGACATCAAGTCAAGGTAAGAGTATTTTGGTGGCCGACATGTTAATAATGAAGCGCCTGCTACCATGACAGCATATAGGCTGTCATGGTAGCAGGCGCTAACATGATAGCCTGCTACCAGGATAGCCTACTCAAAAACATTTCAAATAAGAAAAACATTAAACATATACAGATCCCTGGACGGTGATTACAAACAAAAAAACGGCCGACGACGCCATGACCACTGCGCAGGAAAAAAAAAAAAACAAAGCTTACCGTTCGATCAACTCGGCCCGTTTTCCGTTTTTTTTAAGCCCTCGAACCTCAAGCCATCGTTTGAGCTGAAGGTTGGTGTGTTCTTCGACAGTTCGACCAGGAATCCGTGCGCCTGGGACATCGTCTTGGGAAAGTTTAACGGCTGTAAAGTCGGTCATATCGCTGGTTCTGTTGCGCGTGTAATAGCTGGTTGCTACGGGCGTTCTCTCCTGTATGCCCTACCTAAGCGGCAAAAGGGGCGTTGCTCTTGAGACGGTGACGTCACATGCGCGGTACGCTATTACAAAGTGACCCCATTCTGTTGATTTTTAAATAATTGAGATCATTAATGGATATCATTGACCGACTTATGGGAATTAATTGCAGCCTAATCATTAACCCTGACTTTTTTTTTTAAATAGTTGCTATTTAACACTGCTGTCTTCTATAATCCCTAAAATGTTGTGGGTATTAAAGTTGTAACATTTTTTTGAATATTTGTGAGATCAGATTTATCCATTCGATTCCATAAGCCTCTGAGATCTCTTGAGACAAGGGCTCAATCCATTACCCATATAGAGCAAGGACCCTTTAGCCAAAGAGGAAGTTTTGTCTAGGAGCCCTGCAACGTCTCTTACCCACGCTAAGAACCCTTTTGGTATCCCACAATTCTTAACATGATGTATCAGCACAGCCCTCTCAGGAAAATCAACTAAAATGTCCAGAGAGATGAGATTGCGCACTTTGTGGTTCATTTTCGGAAGGATGTAGGCCC